>NW_027071826.1:48644025-48651525 GCF_038088225.1 Cyrtonyx montezumae | reverse complement strand
GTTTTGCATGAAATTAATACTAAATATTTTTGAAACTAAAAAGGTATTAGAAGAAGAAATAATGCCGTGTTAGAAATGCAGTAATTCCTTTGATAGGGTGAAAATAGCAAAGCTTCAAACATGCAACGTATATGGAGAATGAGCTCTCTACCACTGTGATATGGCTGACACTTTAAGCCATTAGACTTTACTACCTGTAGTGATCTTCAAGAGAAATTTACAGCTGATTAATTAGTTATTTAGAAGTTTTGCTACTGCTCCTCATAGTGCAGACTTAAAAAAAATATTTCTAAAAAAATAGAAGTAGTAAGATCTAAATTTTTGGTCTGCTTCCTGGTTTGTAAGAAGTTTAACACGTAAATTCTGTCTCCTCACAACAGCTCGGTTGCAATGAACTCCATAAATTTATTTCTACAGGAGAATCCGCCATCAGAAAGATTTTTGAGTGAATATAAACCACTGGAGGATTAGGTTGGGTCTCACAATTTGCAGACTCAATAGCATCTCCCCGGCACCCGTAGAGCCGGGGACAAGGACAGGTCTACAACCCAAGCAGAAGGCTTCTGAGGAGGCCCAAACTAGGAGCTAGGACAGGCTGGCTTCCCCCAGGCCTCAGGAAAAGCATACTTACAGGAGATGGATCTTTTCCAGGAGAAGCCTCCTTTATCTTGCTATGGCTTGAACATTTCCTTCTCATGTCCTTCCACCTGCATGGTGAATCAGTTCTCAATGCTGATGTAAAATTTCAATTCATATTGTAGTTAGGCAGAATTTCAGGATTCCAATTTCAGCCCAACCTCCCCAGACAAGTCCACACATGGATTTTGGCTCTGTCACCTCTTGACATAGCAGTCTGTACAATTTCCAGAATCTAACACGCATGAGAAAGGATCATTCAAAAACAAAACACCACCAAGGCACATGAGTATGCTAGGACGACGCTGTTGGTGATAACTGATGTTCCTGAATGTCCTTCTCTGCCTTTCATTGCTACTGTAATGTTCTTTTGCAGGTGGCTCTTCATTTCCTTACTTCAGAGGGTGTGGTAGGTAGACACAAAAGACTAATCTGGCCTCCATGTATCCGACTCAGTTGTTTTGCGGAGGAATCCAGTGGGACAGTGTCTGGTTCTGGAGTGACACACGGAGATCATGGCCACTTTGCTACATCCACTGTTCTGATTAGAGTTTATTGCTCCCAGTCTGATATCAAGAAGAGACTAATCGAATGTGAGATGGGTGAATAGAGGTAGAGCTATGGAGCTGACTCTTCCTAGCCTGCTGCTGTTGGTTTTTCTTCATCCTGCAGCAGTACATGTGGTCCCAGTCACAGAGCTAGACCATAACGTATCATGTTAAAAAATCCCAGTCTTTCTTAAAAAAAGAAGATACATTCTTCCCACACTGCCTTGCTACTGAAGAGGCCAGGCAGGATTGACACAGAAAGTCAGAGGTGGAAATGCATTAATTGAACAGATACAGTGCGATGTCAGGCTTCGTGATGACAATATTCGAAGATGCCGCCAATGCCTCCTTTGTTTTATGGCTCCCTCTGTCTCTACTTGGCATAGTTGACATTTGCCAGGTCTTCATAGAGTAATTCCAACAGCATGTCATCTAAAATGTTGATTCCAGAGGAAAGAAGCTGCTTACATAATAGCAAGTAGGTGCACACAAAGGATACAGCACGACCAGCATGACCGCTGAACACTCAACAGAGGAATTCCAGCTATTCCCAGCTCGCACAGCCAGGGAGGGACTGTCGCACTGGACTATGTTTTGCACATACTTTGCACCCAGCTCATTCTGAATCTAATGGTGATAATCTTGATCTGTTAACGTATGAGAGAAAAAAACATCCACAAAGCAAAGGGAGTACTATTTGACTGTTTTCTTATTAAATAAAAAAAAAAGAGAGAGAGAGAAGAAATCCTACATAGGAAATTATATTATTCTTCCTTTCCAATCCAAAGACAGATACAAATTTAATGTAGGTGAAAGTTACTGGAGATCTGATAAAAGTAGGCAGGTGGAGCTTCTAATGAAGGCATACACTATAGTGCACGTCTTGCCAATGTTTCTTAATGAATAATATGTGCACTCAGATGAGAATAATATTGATTGAGGTCTGCAGGGAAAGTTCTCTAGGAAAAAAAATATTCTAGGAGCAGAGTCCTTTTTGGAAGATTTTGATCTTTTTCTGCTGCAACCTTTCCCCTCCCCTCTCTTTGTGCTATCCAAAGCAGCTGACAGCCAAAAAATGAAAAGCCTGCCCTGCATCTAATGTATCTATCAGATCCAGAAAGAAATTTATATACCGATACTAAGAATGGCTGCACCATTCTCCTTAGCTGGTAGAGGGCACAGCAGTGTGTAATTAGGACTGGATTACTTTACTCAGAACTGGAGCAGAGAGCAGATGTCATGCATTAATTTTGGCATTTGATTCCAGGCACTTTCTCTGCCATGTTTGCAAAAACAATTTGCCTTCCTACCTAAGGTCTTGCCTTGCGTTTACTCTTAGGTTGCTGTAACACAAACAAAAAGCCACCAACAGCCATAGGAAAGTACACACAGAGGGGCAGGTACAGACAGAGTGGATAGAATTTAGGTGTTAACTCCTAACATTAAAATAGTCATTTTCTTATTATATCGATCCAATTAATATTCCACTAAATGCCAGCTGAGATACAAGAGGTCATGACACTATAATGCATTTGTTAACATAAGCCAACAGTAAAGAAAGGCACGCCTTACTCTGAATTAATGTCATCAGAGACCAGTTGCGGTGCACATGAGAGATGCATCTACCTTCTCAAACATAGCCAGCGTTTTCCCCACCTGTTTTTCCACACGGAGAACTTCAGTTTTGGTTTACCTCCAGTTCAACATTTTGTGTATACTATCCTTCCAGAGGGCCTACATCTGAATTTCATGCTGTTAAAAAATACTGGCCCACATTCTGAACTGCGGCCAGATTGCATTCGATAGCAGTTTTATGGCTGCAGCTGGGTTCTGGAGTTTCTAAAGAGTAAAAAGTGGCCTGCCTTCATTTAGGAGAATTCAGGGTATGTTTGCAATATTCTGTACTACAGCAGCACAGAGTAAACATACGAGGGCCAGCACGTAACCCAGCAGAGCAATGGTGATCAACTCCAGCTTTGTTCTTATGGGTGCAACCTGCAACCCGAAGAGAATAGCCACTGAAACTGTGCTGCAATGGAATGTTTGGCTTCAAGACACGCCATTTGCTTTGCTTAGGGTGCACACCAGACTCAGACCTGTAATGCCAGCAAGACACCTGCAGCATCTATTTGCATGTGTTAACATATGTTAATAATCCACACAGATACTGTCAGAATATCACCAAATTCCTCTCGCAAACCACCTCTACTTCCCTTGTGATCCCACTGGGTAAAGACAGAGAAATGTGATTGCAATAATAGGGTCATAGCTAAGGGACTTGAGCTTGTGGACCAATGAGCCCCCAAGAAAATGTCCCCCTTTTTTCATGGTATCCTGTGGTGGCAACTCCCCTAGTCCTAAAGGAGGATTGTGTTTTGGATAAACTGACAAATAACCTTAACGAATCAGGAGAAGACTACTGAAACCAGGCAGGCAGGTTCACATTCTTCTGGTCCATCAGCAAGTGGCAGAAGTGAAGGAACTGCTATCCAAAAATGAGAAAGTAACTGGAGTGAAATGGTAGTTGTTGGCACTGTTCTTTCTAGGCAGGTGAGAAACTCAGTCTGAGACCTGCAAAGATAACTACTGAAATTATATCATTCTCTCAGTCAGAGCTAGAAAAGCTTCTCGACTCACAGGGAGGTCAAGAAGTGAGAGCCCAGTGGATCATTTGTTGCGTTTTTAATGCTTCATGGCTCAGGGTCAGTCAGAAATCCCTATCTTAAGGTCAGGATGAGGGCAGTCTGGAAAACAATCTTGCTTCTTTTCTGTTACTGGCAAGGCCTTGCTCAGGCTCTGCCCACTCCTCCTGCTGACTGCATTGTGGTTAAATCCACCCTAGGCACTGACACAGTGTTTCTCTGGGATCACAGCAGACCAGAGGATGTTCCTCCAGCATTCCATAGCATTGCAACATGATGCAATTTAAAACAAACAAACAAAAAACTAAAGCTAACGTTGGGCTGCATGCAGGGGAGTAACATTCCTTACAGTGCCTGCTGATAAGTGAGTACTAATACTTACTCTTAGCTTTTTTTTTTTTTTTTTCCAAATAGGACCAATGATACAGCACAAGGAGCATGAGTATCAGCAAATCTACCTGTTAACTAAGCAGTGAGCCCTATTTCTTTGGTTCTAGCCCATTCCCACTGCAGCACCATGGCTACATTTGATGCATAAGGAAGGAATGATAATCATCTATCTCCTAACCTGCTTAGGAGACAGTTTGACTTAGAAGAAGCTAGAAGCCACAGTTTAGAAGGCTTGCTAATGACTACATCTGTTTTAAATAGACATATTTTGACTATAGTTGCCATACCAAACAGTCACTGGAGTCAAGCAATCACTTAAAAAGGCTGAGAAACAACTCTGTGGTATTTTACAATAGATTTAATAGCTAAGCCTGCGAAGAAAAACTACTGCCATCCAAACACACAGCTGAAACACAGCCCCTTAACAAACACCACTCACTGCTTAACTGTGAATTCACACTACAGCGCACTGGCAAATGATATATAATGCCTTGCATTGCTAGTATATAAAATTTACTTAAATATTCCTCAAATATTTATAAACCAATAGACATAAGCATGCATTTAAAGGTGACTATCATTACATGCATAGTTTTTACATACTTTAATTAATTCAAATAACCACATTTTGCCTTATTAAACATTTTGAGGATAAAATATAGCTTGCCATTAATTCTAAGCACCAAAATACCGTTAGAATGGAACAGTACTGCCAAAAAAAGCAAGAGAGAGAAAACGTGAACACACAAACACTTTACTGAAACGTAGCTATAAGATCTAATGCCACAGAATGACTAACAATAACATATATATTACTTTTAAACAAGAGAGCAATTTTGGATAACTTTCCACTTCTTTGTCTGGTACTTCAGTTTCAGCCTCGTGAGCTGTAACCGTGCAACATAAGCAGAAAGCAGCAAAAGAGCCTGCTATCCCTCTCGCGTGTTCAAAATAGGTCTCCTCACAAGCAAGGATAATTCCTTATTTCCTCCAGCTGCTTATTTACTGGTGCTTTCCTTCTCATTTAATTAGAGCTAAAAAAAACCCAACAGCAACAACTGGCCCCGATAGTTTTTCAAAACTCCTTCCCGCCAACAATCCCTTTTCTTATCAGGAGGTACTAAGAGGCACCGAGGACAGCTGTAGTTTGGAACAGATTTCAGAGTCAGTCCCCCTTTAAAGCTTTTATGTACCTAAGAAATCTAACCCTGCCTGAAAGACAGCGATTAAAGTTTTTGAAGAGTACAGAGATTTTACAGAGAGCAGCACGATGCTCAGGACCAATTGAATGTCATCTTAAGTACTTAACTGAAGCATTTTTTCATACACTAGGAATCAGTTAAGTGGAAGGTGCCAAATTAAACCTACATTTTAATTTTTGCCATTGAGTTAATCTGAAGAGATTATGCATCACATTTCAGAAACGATTTCAGAAAGCTTTCAGTAGAGCAGTCTCTGTTAAGTTGTCTTCAGAAGCTCTGCAGAAGTCTGAAAAATGAAAACACACGTGGGAAATTCAGCCTACTGTACTCGAGAGCAAATATGTGCAAATAAAAAAAAAAAGTTGCAATTAAGCCCAAAATAATGCAGGTGGTATAACATGAGGGGGTCTCAGTTAACAGAGTCTCAGTCTGTACTATGACATTAAGTGAACTTTTTCTGTTTTCAGGCAGGAGCAATAAAACCCAGCTTTTCCTTTCTCCAACGTGTGACTAGTTAGTTAGCTGCATGTAATAATATGATATAGCGATCCATGTGCCCTTTCTTTGACAAATGCTTTTCTCAAGCAAACATGACTTTGAGAAATTTGGGGAGAAAAGAGGACGTAGTAAAACTCTGGGGATGGAAGCAGGAAGTTTTGCATCTGGAGCACTAGACTGGAACTGGGGAGACATGGAATTTGTTCCAGGTATGGTACATGTTTTCCATACAATGTGTAACATGTCTCTCAGGCACCAAAAGCAAAAAGTCAGGTGGCAAACAAAATTTTTCGTACTAACCCAACTGTAGCCAACCATCCCCATGCTTTCTTTTGGATGGGTAAATAGTATTGGGTCTTGTTTTGCTTTTTTTTTTTCTTTTTAACCTTAATTTTGTCAATGACTGGGGCCGAGGAGTGGACCAATAACTACAGCACAACTTCAAGGGCAGCTTTTAGTATGTTGAAGGGAAAGAGGGAGAAAAGTGTGGGATAGCTTTCCTGATGACATAGGAGCAGCATGGAGTTCCTCATACCTGTGCACCCACACTATAATCTCACTCGGGAATGCATGTAAGCTTTTGGCACAAAATGAAGCAGTGGCCATGATTCTTCAAAAGTTGGTCAAACGACCATTCACTGTTCATTCTTGTAAGAAAATACACTGACATGACCCCCAGACCATTCCTGAGCAGATGGAAGAGCTGGTTTAATTCTTTCATGTACTTGTAAGAGGTAATCTGGACCAGCTGCCCACCAAATAGACTTTTCTAGCTTAGGGTGTGCTCCTGCACATTTTCCTGTTTAATTTATGTGTAATCGTTAATAAATCCTTGGGCTGGAAAACATTACTCCAGGTGATCTGATAGGTTGCTCATCCTGGTTTCCACATCCTACTTAGCAAATTCTGTGTTTTACATTAAACAGTCCTTGGCTAAACAGTCACCATTGGCACAGGGATTTGACCTTAACTCCCTCTAAGAGAATGAGAAAACAGACTCTTCCTCCCCTTGTCTCTGTTTGAATCCACGGCTGTTTCAATTGAGAGGGCTCATTTGGAAGAAGGATGAAGAAGGCCCTTCCAGGTAGGATGCTCTGGGAAGGTGCTTTCCTCTAAGAGAAGCAGGGCTGGGAGGCAGGACTGCAAAGCAGGTCCCACTCCGCTTGCCAGAGTGGTGGCATGAGGGAGGCAAGGAGGTGACCTGCCCAGGACCGCAGTGGCCTCAGATTGCACCAGGGGAGGTTCAGGTTGGATAATAGGAAAAACGCCTTCCCTGAAAGGTGGTGAGGCTGTGGCAGAGGTTGCCCAGGGAGGTGGTGGAGTCACCGTCCCTGGAGGCATTCAAGAGCTGTGCAGATGTGGCACAGAGGGACACGGGTTAGTGGCCATGGTGGGGGTGGGTTGGGGTCGGACTGGATGATTTTAAAGGTCTTTTCTAACCTTAACGATGCTCTGATTCTATAAGTGTGAGCCAGTGGTAAGTAGAGAGTTTGATTCTCAGTCCTGACAGAAGCCTATCTTTTGCCTTACTTTTGTATGCTGTACTTGCTTAAACATTACAGGACACCGTTAAGTTGCCTTATG